>NC_048600.1:22104410-22121910 GCF_003668045.3 Cricetulus griseus
GAAAGAGACAGAAACAGAGAGATGGAAACAGAAGAGACTGAGACAGAGACACACAGAGAGAAACAGAGACATATGTGTGTCTGTCTATATACATGAGTGTATATGAGAGAGGTTTGTGAATGTACATTCTATATACATATGTGTATATGAATATATGTGTGTGTGTGTGTGTTTATATACATTATATTAAATTTATTCTAGAACCTAGTACAGACCCTGGTTTAATCAACCTTCCATTGCCTTTGCTGGCTGGAAGGTGAATACGTGAGTGGGAATTAACCTTGCCACCTACATACTTGTTTAGATGTGCCAAGGTCAGTATATTTTGTGCTATTTTTATACTGAGAGAGCATTAGGATGGGTCCCCAAAATGTCAATTCAAAGTGGTGACATGGCTAGCCCAAGGTCTACAGCTCTTAGCAAGTCAACATCCAAACCCTAGAATCATCCCCTCTTGCACTGTATACCATCCTTTCTGTAATAATTAGAGTGTCCTATCAAATGAGGTCTTTTTGTGTCCTTGGGCACACCTTCCCTAATGCCCTCAAATGCAGAACTAGATAGAGCGATGGCAAACAGAGACTCATGATAGACTAATGGCAGACAGAGACTCATGTCTGGAAACTCTCTGAATGCAACATCTCACCCTGCAGGTGAACTCCCTAGACAGGGAGTTCGCTGCCTTACAAGGGGGCTGGATCTAGTTCCAGTTGAAGTGCAGCTTTCTGTTCTCGCAGAGTCGCGCTGAATGCAGCCAGGCCTCAGGTCTCATAGGCATAAACAGCTCCACACTGGGGCTCTGAAGGCTGTCTGTCCTGCTGTCTTGATGGAATTTCTTGGAAGAACCGTTTCTCTCCCTGCAAGCGGGTCATAGCTGGCTCTAGCTTCTTGGCATCCAAGCTGTGCTGGTGGGCTACGGTTGGAGGCCGGATACAGGGCTTTGTGAATTCTCTTCTCTCAAGAGAAGACTTCAGTCCAAACTTGGCCTCACCCACTGCTCCATGGGTAGCAAGGATTCCCTTTGATGAAAGGATTTTGACAAAGAGAAAGAGGATGCCGAGAGGAAGGAGAGACAGGGAGAAAGGAGACCAGCATTCTCAGGTGTTCTTATGGAGACCTGGGGAGATCCTCACCTCTACCACCCCCACGTCCACCTCTCCCACTTTTATCAACCCCACATCCTCTGCCCCACCTCCACATACCATGATTCCCCCTGTGACTTAGGCAGGTTTCCTCACAGGCTCCTCCTGATCCTCCCAACACCCCCAATCCACCCCAGATAGCCTTTCTGGATGACCCAGTTACAAAGAGCTATTTTTCTCCAACAGTGCTGCCTCCCTGTGGCGCTTCTCAGTATTGTAGGACACAGGGAGACAAGAAACAGGAGACAATTGCTGGGCGCCCAGTTCAGCAGCATTCCCTGCCTTTTAGGCTCCTGAACACATTGAGGCCCCATGTTTGTTCCCCTCTGGGTCAGGAATTAGGAGAAGCAGATGGGGGTGTTTGGTTAAGCCCTGAGGCTAGCCAGCTCTCTACTGGGTCACCTAAGATGCTGACACTCTGGTCCTATAATGGAGATGTTACCTGACTTGTAATGTAGGAAAACACTCTGGGTTTAGGAGTAGGGACAAGCTGGCAGGGATGCCACATAGAATCACTATGGCAGTGTCTCAACTGAGGAATCTTGCTTGGCCATCATGGCCTCTTCACAGGAATGGTGCTAGTCTAGGAAACCAGGGAATGGCAGTCTATCACTGGTCTGTATTTGCAGCCACATGGGATACAGACAGCCTGGAAATTAGATGATGTTAGCAGAGCCATTTGTGCCTACTTTCCACGATTACCATATTACAGGTAGTATACTTCTCAGGGGATGGGTAGAATTGGCTTAAATGACAGCCATTACATAATTCATATATAATGTGGCATTCCGAGGAGCACTTATGAGTCCAACCCCTTAAATACCAAGCATCCACAGAAGTGAAATGAGACAACGGTACCAGCCACACATGCACACACAAGAAAGTTCTGATCCTTGAAAGAGTTAATACATGTAGATGCCCAGCGTGGTGTCTGGATTACAGTAAGGTCTCAACTAGTACTTGTTTGGGTTTTGACCTAAGGCCTCTGGGATTTCCTTCTAGAAGTAGGCTTCTGGGTACAGAGCCATTCAGCTTTTGAACGCCTGTCCTGGGTATAGACAACTGAAGTTCTGGGCAATGAACTCAGAGATGAAGTCAGCAACAGTGATGAGCAGGCCCCTGCAGGTATCAGTAGCCCGGGACATCCAACCAAGGTCACCAAGGCCACCACAGGCAGGAGCATTCTTGAACAAGGACGTTCTCAGAGAGGAGGGGTGGAGGTTGAGGGTCAGGACAGAACAAGGAGGCCGATGGAGTGGGGTGGAGGGGGTGGGCTAAGGGTGACTCAGGCGTAGGGTGCAGTTGTCAATGGAAAATACCAGCTAAGAGGAGAAACTATTCTGAGGTGGAGTATTTGTTGTTGTTTTGCAGTTGGTGGGGCAGGCGCTTCTGTCTGAAGCCTTGGATGTAAATCCTTCTTCACTGGAGGAGGCGGACATAGCATGTAAAAGTGAGGGGTCCCCAGCAGGAGGGACTGGTCTAGGACTGGCCCAGCACAGTCCCCTTTTCTTTCGTGCAGCATGAGCCTGGCTGGCCTGGTCCCCTTGAAGGGCTCAACAAAGACTTGCCTGTCCCTTCCTGACATCAGATCTTACCCTCAGGATTTCTCTGTGCTACTAGGGCAGATCTCACACAGTGATTATAGAAGGAACAGAAGAGATGAATCAAGCGAAGGCTGTCTCAGACATCACCATGCCAACGTGCTGGGCCTGCAGGGGGAGGAAGATGGTGCCTGCTGGGGGCAGTGTACTAGCTCATGCCCGGGCCAGGTTCCAGGGGCTGGGCCACTGATCTCTGTTCAGACTCTCCCTAGCTGTATGGTCAGGGAGTATAAAATACTAGTGTTGGATGAAATAATTGCTTCATACAATGAATTGATTCTTTTCTGCTTTCTTAATTTTTTTGAAGTATTGCATTGAACAAATTTACTTTTTTCTTTTCACTTTTGCCTATTTTTTTTTTCTGGGAGCACAGGATCAAACTTGGTAGCCCTGACTGGCTTCAAACTTGATCTTTTTAGAGGCATCAGCCTTCTAAGTGATGGGATGACAGGCATGTGTCCCCAGGGCAGGCTGGATTTTTCTCTTATAGCAAAGATTTATGTACAGAGTTTTGCCTTAGAAATCTCATACGTAAAAATACTGTGTAGAGGACTGTGGGAGATCACCATGTTCCACCTCTATCTGGTGTGTGTGTGTGGGGGGGGACAGGGGAATCAGCAGTGTTGATAATGGAAGGGGCACCAACTATAGCCATGCATTTGCATTCTCAGGCTTGAGAGAATGAAATGCTGTATGGAAAGACAGCCCAAGGCACAGCCGGGAGTGCCCACTCAAGGATCTTATCCTCATGAACATTTTCACTGGTGTAGAGCAAGATTGATCAATGATCCTGCTTGTCAGGCAAAATGCAAACTCAGCCAGCAGGAGAGCACTTTCTCTGCAGTCCTGGGGGACAAGGATAGCAAGGCAATTTGATGCTAGAATTTCAAGCCCTTGGTGGGGAATGGTCCCTGATTGTGAAGCACCTGCGGACCATACACACAGGCGGGCTTGCAGATCAGCCAGGCCAGTGTGCTGAGTCTGTGGTGGATGTTGAGGCTGCTACCATGGGCTTAGAACTGCAAGAATCCAGAAAACTGAGGGAGAGTTTTGTATTCATGATTGGAAATACATGACAGTGAATTAGTTTTCTAGAATATTTTTTTCGGGAAAGAAAAACTGTTTGTAAGCACGAGGAACTGAATTTGGAACCCAGAACCCACATGGAAAGTCTGGGTGTGGTAGCTTGAGCTTGGAATCCAATGGCAAGGGAGGCAGAGATGAGAAGGTCCTCATCAGCAAGCCATTCTTGCTCAACTGGTGGACTAAAGTGGCACTCCTGGGGATGACACCTAGCAATGTCCTCTAGCCTATACTCTCTCTCACACACATGTGCACTTGTGCACACATGAACACAAACATTTGTACATACACATACATACACATGCATAACATTTTTTAAAAATTGAATTTTCAGAGGGACTTGAGGAATTAGTATGTGACAGAAAAGAGATGTGTGTCCAGCCAGCTTTCACATAAAGAATGGCTAGAAAGAGAGATGTGGCCCCTGGCTATGGCTAGCTACATGGTGGTAAGTGGCAGATATCCTGGGCTTTCATTGTCCCCTTGTTGGTTTCCACTTGCCACTGAGAAGCTGAGGTTGTAACAGAATGTGGTAGTTTAGATGAGGATGGCCCCCATAGGTTCGTATATTTGTCTGCTTGGTCCCAGTTAGTGGAATTGTTTGGGAAGGATTAGGTGGTGTGGCCTTACTGGAGGAGGTATGTCATGGGGGATGGGCTTTGGGATTTCAAAAGCCCATGCTATTCCCAGTTAGCTTTCTGTCTCATGCTTGTGGAACATAGTAAACTCTCAGTTAATGCTTTGGTACTGTGCCTGCCTGCCTGCCTGCCGCCATGCTCCCCGCCATGATGGTCACAGGTTCCAACCCTCTGAAACTGTAAGCCAATTAAACCCTTTCTTTTGTAAGTTGCCTTGGTCATGGTGTTTTAGGACAAGAATAGAAAAGTAACAAAGACACAAACCCTTGAAAACCACCTTTCTTGCCAGATCCAGTGGCTCATACCAGCAGTCAACTTTGGCAGCTAAGCACCGTGAATCTGAGGCCAGCTTAGGCTACAAGTTGAGTCCCTGTCTGGAAATAACCAAAAAAATGAGAAATTGCTTTTACTGAAAAGCATTGGCACCTCTCTCAGGTCCATAGGAAGCAGCAAGGTACTCCAGGCATCACAGACCACCCACAAATGAGAGCATTTATATATGACAGAGGGGCTACATTGTGGAGATGACAGTGATCAGGATTGTAGGTCCCTGGCCTCCTTACTGGACAGAAGCAGAAGTAGTTAGTGGTGGCTGTGATGACACCTCCACCAGGACTGTTCGGTTATGCATATTTTTCTAAAGCTCCTGTCTGCACCTTGAAGAGGAATTGCAGTCATTGGCCTAGGGCAGCTTGTGTGTCTGCTGAAGCCAGAGCTTTTGCCCCAGAACTCTGGTTACAAAGATGTTCCAGTGAGTTGAACTCTCAGATAGAATGGGCCCAGGGCCAGCTCCATATCAGAGGCTTGCATTTGCTATCTTTCTGTGGAACAATAGGCTGGGCAGCGTCCCATCTGACTGTACAGCCTACAGATCCTGCAGAGTGGAAGGCAAAATATGCAGACGGATTGTGTGCTCAGCGTGGCCTGCAGACACCAACACGAGAAGCGTAGCCACTGGGGGAGTTTGTGAAGGTGGAGTAAGGCCAGTGAGTCCTTAGTAGCTGGGCAGGGCTGAACAGAAATCCGGACGTAAACTTCAAGGGTTTGTTTGTTGGTTCCAGCATGCTCTTGGTTCATTCATCTAAACAGGGAAGTTCCTTGGGGACTATGCTGCTCCTCTTGTGTATTGTGAGCTTCCTGCAGAGGCATCTTGTGTGGAAGCCACTTGGACTTCTGACCATCTTTCAGTGCAGACTTGGGATAGACCACAAATGCAAAAATCTCTCTCAAGCAGATACATATTTTTTTCAAGCAGATATTTTAAATATCAATATTGGCGTGTACATTGCATGCATGTGTGTTTACATGTGTGTGTTGGGGTGGGAGGAGTGGTTCATGTCCCTCTGTTGAGGCCAGAGGACAGCCTGTGTCCTGCTCCATCATTCTCCCCCTAACTCTCTTGAGACAGGTTCACTGAACCTGGGGCCATTTTACAGCTAGGCTGGGTATCTCGAAAGCCTGTGGCTCCACCCAGCCACCTGTAGTTACAGGCTTACATGACCACCCTGGCAGCTACCTGTGGTTACAGGTTTACATGACCACGCTGGCCTTTCTGTGTCCTAGGGACTCAAAGCCAGGCCCTCATGGTTGCAGAGAGGACTCTTACCCACTGAACCACCTCCCCAGCACCAGAGCCCAGTATTTCTCCCGTGAGCTGTGGACACCCTGCAATAGAATTTCAGTACCCTTTGGAATGAAGTCTGGTTGGCCATAAGACAGATGTTTTCCTACTTGGAAATATGATTTCAAAAATTTATCAAGGAGGCTGGGGAGAGTAGTCAGTAGGCCTAATGACTAAATATACTCATTTTTCACCCCTCTCAAAAATCATGATTTCATTTTTGGCAAACTAGTCTGAAATTACCTAAGAGCAGGAATCTTGTGTCCATGTTAAGTATTGAGTATTATAGCTCTGAGTTCAAACTCTCTACTCTAGAAAGAAATATTATTTAGGAGAATAGTGCAGGTGTTGAAGGGGATCCTGCTTTGTTCTCTTTGCAAAGTGCTTTTGTATGCAAAATAAAAAAATAAAAAATAAAACAAAACAAAAAACCCAAAATAAAACACCAAACTGTCATTTCTCGTGTGAGGCAATTCCGCCCTCTGGTGGACAGCATCTGTAATTGTAAGCTCATCCCTTTAAGGTCCTCATTTGAGTAGAAGGATCTGGCATAGCCATGCCCACTTGCATTGCCAGTTATGAGAACAATTAAGTGGGATGATTTGTGTGATGCACCTCACAAAATATTGAGCACATTTCTGACAACTGGTGACCAGTCATCTGACCAGGAACACTTGGCTCTGGTGGAGGCCTGGGCGGAAGTAGAAAAATGAGAGGAGGACATTTGGACCTCTGGAATTCCAAGGGCAGTACACTCACTGTCATCTCTGATATAAATTTGGAAAGAGACTGAAGAGTATGTGTCCTTACCTGGAGCAGAGCTGTGAGTGCTGCCCTTTTACACTATGAGGGAGGCACTCGGGACCATTCCTGAAGTGCTTGGGGTCTCAGCCTGATGCCTTCTCACAACACTGATGGGGGATGTCCTTCTGTATATATGTGTCTCTTATTGGTTGGCGAATAAAACACTGTTTGGCCAATACAGGTAGGAAGATAGGTGGGACTAGGAGACGAGGGGAATTCTGGGAAAAGTAGGCAGAGAGGCACCACAGGGAGATGCCATGTAGCCACCAAAGGAGTCCAGGCATTCTCCAGTAAGCCAAAACCATGTAAAAATACATAGCTTAGTAGTTATGGGCTAATAATTAAGACAGAGCTAGCCAGTAAGCCTAAGCCATAGGCCAACAATTTTATAATTAATATAGCATCTGTGTGTTCATTTGAGGCTTTGATATTTGTAAAACCACGTTGCAGTTTACTATTAACATAAAACAGGGAGACATGAGTTCCTGGGACTAGAAATTTCAATCTCTAGAATCCTAATGTGAAAGGGTTTGAGTTAGAAAAGCATTGGCTTAGTCCTTGTACGAACACTTCTCAACCTGGGGATCAAACAATCCTTTCACAGGGGTCACACATAAGAGATTGTGCATAACATATATTGACATTACAATTCAGAACAGTAGCAAAATTACAGTTATGGAGTAGCAAAGAAACAGCTTTATGGGTGGAGGCCCTTTAATAAGGGCCACAGTATTAGGAAGGTTGAGAACCACTGCCATAGATGAAGCTGGGAAGTTCAGGCAGTGGAGCCTGTTTTATGGAATGCATACACATGATTTGTGAATGGCATATTAGTACCTTTTGTGATGTGTTATGATCTGGTGATGTCCAGAAGCAACTTCTCTGTGAGTTTCTCCATCCTGTGCAGTGTCTTTATTTCTCCCTCCTAGCAATAAGGTCTTTACACCCCGGGCATCCTCTGTACGGCGTGTAGGCACAGCACAGTACATGAAGTACATGGTTCTGTCACCACCGCCCTTTCTGAAGAATTTATAGCACACCAGGCTGCAGGCTGATGCTCTGCATGGAGGCCACTGACCCTCAGATCTGCTTCCTATACCCGAGTGGTATCCCCTCTCCAATTAGCATAGTTTGTGGTTTGGCCTTAGCCTGCCTCACCCACCTCTGGGGATTTGGGCATGCTCATTAGGTAAAATCTAGAGTGTTGGAACAGGGAAATGTTTCTGTGGCCATGCAGCCACTGGGTGATAGATGATAAATATTGAGACTTGGTCAGTACAAAACAAAACAAAACAAAAACAAAACAAACAAACAAACAAAACGACCTTCCTAAACTTGGCTAACAAATACCTGAAGTGAGTTTTTGGCACAGTTTAACTTTCCCATTCAGCAGCTGTGTAGCCACTGTTATCTTCCCAGTACTCAAGGGCTGAGGCACATTTCTGTCCTGCTTATTGGGTGGACATTCTCTACACAACCAATCCCTAGCCAACTGCCCCGGCCTCTCACTTTAGCCACCCAAGGACAGACCTTCTGTCTATGGTAATGTCATGCCCTCATGAACACAAAGCTCACAAATGGCTTCTCTCTCCAGATGAGCCTCCTGTTACATTTTTGAGCCCCCATCCTAGTCTGGCATCCCAGAAGCTTGGTCAGCACCCCTTACATAATGTTTAAAAAGGAGCTGTGCTCAGTGTCATACAGTTCAACACACAACTGCTTGATGGCTTCTTAGGTGTGGCTTCTGCAACATGACTCTCACTAGAAGCAACAAGTCACGTGTTAAAGCTACTTTCTGCTTCTCTAAACATTGAGTAGTAGTACCGGGGTATCAGATGAGTGCATTAACACGGTGGCTTGAAGTATGAGTTTTCCAGGATGGCCTGTGCTGTAAGTCTGGTTTTGCTGGTTGCTGGCTATAACTATACAAGCTACTCAATGTGTGTCAGCCTTTTTGCTTGTTAAGTCAGACACAAGAGCAGCACCTAGCCTTGTGGGTGCGATTTGACAATACCTATGAAGTGTTTAGCACAGCACCTATCACAGAAAACAGGCAGAGTCTGGGGCTGGGATCGCTAACCAGATTCCTATGGAAGAAGAAGTATTCAGTTTCATGTTTTCTGGGCTATAACTCAATTCATACGAGCCATGTGTTCTGACTGCCAAAACTTCCTAGTACCATCCTCATCTCATCAATGGAAATGCCGGGCCCAGATGGAGGAAAGATGGGGCCTGCTGCTTGGACCACACTTGAGGGCCTGCAGACAGTCCTGGATACTATATAGTAGCAGAATCTTGCTTTGATATAAGAAAGAGTGGGGGGGGGTGGGGAGTGAATCTCAGGAAGACTTGAGAATTTCCCCTTTCTGGTGATATGATGGAAGGAACTTGTTTAAAAGGGGGCACTACAGCAGAATAATGGATGATGTTTTTCTTTATTTCATGCTATATGTGCATATATGCATATAGATAGATGATTTATAGATGTGTATAATACATACATACAGACAGACAGATAATGTGTATGTATACATACATATGTACAGAAAGACAGACAGACAGACAGACAGATAGATTGATTGATAGATATAGATGGATTTCCTATTGTGTCACGGGCTCTATTTGAGAAATTTAAGTGCATACATATTAGGAGAGATTGATATACAAATAAAAACAGAGAGTCCAGGAGTGGTATGTGGCAAAGTACTAATGTGGACACAATAGCTAGGCTGGACTTCACAGAAAAGCAGACTGAACAGAGACTGGGAGAAAAACATTTCAAACAGAAGGGGTAGGTAGCAAGAGTAAGAGGAAGTTAAAGGTGCGGGGTGAACTTGAACAAACAGAAGGAAAAACAACCAAGACACCAAAGTAGCCAAAGCAGAATAGAGACACTTTAGCAGGTGAGTAAGCTAAACAGGACCTTGCTGACCATGACAAAAATCATAGTACCTTAAGTGGAGGTCACTAAAGGGATTTAAGCTGAGGAGTGACCGGGTGTAATTCTTAACACAAGGCTATAGTAGCTAGTTGGACAGCTAGCTGAGTGGTTGGGAGTGGGCAAGAATAGGGCTTGGGGACCTGTCAAGGAAGACACTGGGGCTGCCTTGGTAAGGGAAGGTGGATCCCAGCTTGGTCTGGAACACTGGTGATGGGAGAATGGATTAAAAACAAGACCTGTCTGGAGTAGAGCTACAGGATGTGTTGGCTTGGATGTGGGGTATGAGAAATGACAAATTCAGATTAGCAATAGCACTTTGTATAGAGCATCTGGGAGCTCGTTCAGTTGCATCTTCTGAGCCAGGGAACACTATGGAAGGGGCTGATTTCCAGGGGAGAAATGAAGTCTTTAATTCTGGGCTTGTCAAGGTTGAGGTCCCCATAAGAAGCTAAGAGTCACTGCTCTGTGTGGACTTTAGGAGATGGGGACACCGTGAGTTTGAAAGTGGGCTGTCAGCAGCACTTGTCCTTTGAGATCTCACTTAGAGCCCCCATAGTTACCAACTGTGAAGAGACGAGAAATTCCCCTGCTAACCAGGGCAGAACTGAGACCCACCGGCAATGGCCACTCATATGTTTGGCAGCAGTTAAAACCATCTGTTTGCACACCAGTGAGGTTAAGACACAGACCTTAATAAATGCATAGGTTAAGACGAGGACCTAGCCGGACATTGGTGGCACACGCCTTTAATCCCAGCACTCGGGAGGCAGAGGCAGGCGGATCTCTGTGAGTTCGAGGCCAGCCAGGTCTCCAGAGTGACTGCCAGGATAGGCTCCAAAGTTAACACAGAGAAACCCTGTCTCAAAAAAAAAAAAAAAAAAAAAGACGAGGACCTAATAAAAGGCTTCTCTGCTATTCCATGCAGGGCCTTCCTGACTAATCTCATATTCATGTTGACACGCTACACTTCAGAAGCCAGATCACAGCTCAGTTTGGGGAGCCCGATGGGGAGCGATCTGATCTGTCATCCAGTCTTCAAAACTTACAACCTTACTAGAAAATTCTACCAGTTCATCCCCAGTGTAAAGTTGCGACTGTTCTAAGTGGGGCATTACCAGTGAATCAGTGAATCAGTGTGGTCAGGAGCATATATGGTGCTGTCCATGCCAGCACATGAGACAATCGTGGCATGTCTGCAGTAGAAGTAATAGCAGTGTTCAGGAATCGGAAGTATTAGGAGTTAAGGTCACTGTTCTGATCAAAAGACACTGCCAATCAGCATGCATTTTCCCTTTTCTGACTCTGTGAATGATGCAGCTATGCCAGTCTTACTGAAAGCAATCAGAGAAAAACCATTTTTGTCACCCTGACCAAGTGTCAGACGTGGACTCTGTCTTTTACATGCCGTATCAGAGCAGGCAAACAAATGGCGTGAACTCTGATTAGAAAGTAATATTTGAAGGGTTATATGACTTTGTCAAAAGTGCTGAAGCTAGTAGCTGCTGCATTTGCAAGGTCCCTATCCCCCAAAGCTCACACCCACCCCACTTTTAAAGTGAAAGGCAAAAAAGGCCTGGGATTCTGAGAATCAATCCCCTAAGAACCACAGGGTCTCAGTATCCCTGACCTGCAGTTCCAGGCATAACCAGCAGAGGGACGCATGCACCGGGTTTCTAAGTCTCAGTGCCTGAAGCCATGTTGAATGAGCCAATGTCTGCTGCTTGGATTCTGTGAGATCTAAACGTCTCCTTGGCAGGAAATCCGCGAGGAGCAGGACGGGGTTGTACAAACACCCTTACAATGTCCGTTTTGTGTGTGAGCACATGGCTTCTCCCATGTCGCCCACAATGTTCTGTTTTGGGAGAGGATAATGGGCCTCTGTGGACCCCTCCGCCTTGTCATGCAAAGGGAGTGACCTGTGTTTGTCATAAATGGGCTCTTGTATGATTAATAGCCCTATGAATGAGCCCGGTGCAGTCGCTCAGCGCCCGCCTTCCCCCGGCGGTGGTCTGCATCGCCTTTCTTCCCTCGGCTACAGCAGCTGCAGCGTATTTTCTTACTGAAAAGGAAAATTACTTGCTCTCACTGCGGCTGCAGTTCTACAGGTGCAAGGCAGGGGGCGCACATAACTAGTGTTTGCTGTGGGGATGAGCAAGGCTCCAAAGGCAATCCTAGATCCTTTACCCGCATTCTCTTATGTGTCGCAATACTAGAAGGAAGTGTTGTGGTTTGCTTTTTATGGACAAGGAAAATCAAGAATCTGGAGTAGAATAACACCCCACCCCTCCCTATCCCACCCCCGAGGTCTCCAAAGCTCAGTGTTCCCCAGAAGTGATTTTCCTGTTTGTTTTGTTGTTGTTGTTGTTTTGTTTTGTTTTTTGTTTAAAGGCAGCTGAGAACACAGGTTAGAAATGCCTTCTTCTTCATGGGACTTGTCCATCTTTAAGTTCAAATTCCCCATTCTAACATAAATGGGGGATTCCATTCCTGGGCTCTAGTCTATTCACTGCATGCCTTGGAAACATGTCCTTTATACATGTGTACCTTTTTAGTAGAAGGCTGATTTTCATCGGATTTTCAGAATAGCCTCCTGGGTTCACAAAAGCTTCAAGCACTCCCAAAAATGTTGACATCTGGGGGAAGCTGAATTTTCCACCCATTCTTAACAATGACCATCCGGTCTGTTTGTAATCAATGCCTTTGCCTTTGTTATCCAGTAGCTACTTAGCCAGCAAATGTGGTCCATTTCTGAGAACACCAGTGAAGAGTGGTTGTCTGTCTGGACCCATGCATGATGCAAGGGCAGAGGTGTAGACAGGGTGCTATTAGAATGAGAAATGCAATACAAATGAATAAGGAACAGCCCCCTTAGAAATGCATGGCAACAAAGATTGCTAATTCTGCCTGGGGCAGGGAGGGGGTATCTTTGAAGCCACTTTGAGACCCGGTTGTCAGATCAGACCTTCACGGGTGCAAGGGTGTCCTTGACAAAGGAAGCACTGAGTAAAAGAAGCAAGAAGGGGGCAGAATTCTGTGCCAGGTCCATACTCCCAGGAGCTTCTCCGGGCCTGGAATTTGGAAGGAAGAAATGAGCTGATTTTATGGGCTTTGGGGACACCAGAAAATTTTGGGGGCATTTGTGCTGAAATAACCATCTATGTGTCCTGCTGATTTCTGATTCTGCTTGCCTCGTGGGGATCTCACTCAGGAAGTAGCCCCAGATGCCAGACTCACACCTGCCAACTCTGCTCCCACCCCCCTCTCCCCAGGCTTGGGTTCTTGTCTTCACAGCTTGCTCAGGGATCAAGTCAGGGCTTTTACCTTACAGAGTTAGTTTTCTGTGGGGGAAGAATGGTTTCAAAATCAATGAGATTACTCCTTTCAGGAACAAAGACACAACTTTTCTTGACTATGAAATCTCAAGTGAGGTTTTGATTCTCTGGGCTTGCTACATTCCTGGCACTAAATGATACTTTAATGTTATGAGATTTTATATACGCAATGGCTTCTGATACAGTTTTTGATGCTTGTGTGATGTTTGGGGTTCCAGGGACTCTTTCCTATAGCACTGCCTTTCCCTGTACCTTGACTGCTTATTTCATGTTTTGCTTCCTGATGAAAAACTAGAAACTTCAAGAAGAGGTGTAGGGATGTGTGTGTGTGTGTGTGTGTGTGTGTGTGTGTGTGTGTGTGTGTTGGGGTGGTGGTGAAAATAGCTCAATTAGTAAAGCGCTTGCTTTGCAAACATGAGGACCTGAGATTGATCCTCACATCCCATTTGAAAAAGTTAGGAATGGTGGTGTGTGCTTGTAATCCCAGTGTGAGGGAGACAGTCACAGGTGAATTCTGGGATGGGTTGGCCAGCCAACCTAACCTACAGGTCATTCAGAGACCCAGTCCATAAAACAAGGTGGATAGAGCCCGAGAAATGACATACTGACACACACACACACACACACACACACACACACCCCTTTGTGCACTAATACACAGATATACCACATATATGCACATACACATACTGTTCACATACATAGACACAGTGTACACACACACACACACACACACACACACACTTGTGCACTCATACCCAAATAAATCACACACATGCTGTTCACTCATGCACAGACATACTGCATACACATACACACACACACACACACACACACACACACACACACACACACACACTACAACTACTCTTGGATTGAAAACAGAAATAGTAGGGATTTAACTCATCAGCTTTCATTTTGCACATAACATGACATCTCCCGTGATGTGCTCAGAAACTGGTGACTGATCTGAGAAACCTTCGATTATCTCATAGGGGAGGCTAGGGAAATGGTGATGCTTGTTGGGCTGATAAGAAAACAGTTTACAGAGGGAGAGGAGGAGCCAGAGCAGGAATGAGAAGACATAGACCACCAGTCCTCTAGGGTAATACACTGTTGTCTAAAGGGTAGCCGGGAGAGTGTGCTGAGAGAATGGTCGAAGGGATGTGCCAGATCATAGACAGTTTCTGGCTGATATAATCAAGGACATGCCAGTGCACAAGGGGGTAGGGAACATAGATAAAGAGTGTATTTTGCCACGCCATGTTGGTATGCCTGTGGGAACTTCACCCAGATGTTTGGGCCTATGACATTGGCCTGTGGATGGAATCAGTGCTATCTCAGCAGACAGGGCGGGGCAATGTGAAGAGAGATTGAGTGGATACATGGACCCTGCAAGAGGACCCTTCCTGGAGTTGAATAAAGATAGACGGGACAGATACTGCCATGTCTTTTGGAGAGGAGTGTAAGAGAAACCCTCCCTTGCCAGATTGGAGTTGTTTACAGGAGGATGACCAGCAGTATACATGGCACTCACCCCCTCTGTACTACTCCTTTCCCCCTGGAGGGTCCCATCTGTTCTTTGCTGGGAAAGAACTTTGGACAACAGTGTATTACCCTAGAGGACTGGTTTCTCTTCTTATTAACCGACTATCAGAACAGCCTGGATGGCAGGTAACTTCCAGGTGGCCACTTCATTTTTCTAGACTGAAGTCGAAGCCATCCAAGGACAGTGGAAACAACATTCCCAACTCAGCAGAGAACTTGCAAGGCTTTTCTAAGGCTGGGGCCTCTGAGGCTCCTTACCCCACCCACGGTACCCCTTTCCACATGAGATTAAGCACACCCCAGCCTGGGTGGGCTGGCACTTTCAGCTTTCTTCGGTAAGGAGCAAACACTTCAGACTGTTTCCTTATAGCACTGTTCTGGATTCCAGAGAGAGACTGAACAAATTCACTAACACTTTCTCAGCGTCAGGTCAGTCCAGAGCCAGGCCCCAGTTTGATTGCTTCCGCCCTTCACTAGAGTTTGAAATGCAGGGAGGGGCACATTGATTCATAGTCTCTAAAAATAATCTAATTTTGCCCTCATTTCTTGGCCATTTTTTAATTTTTTTATTTATTTTTTGGTGTTTATGGGAGAATTAGCTGTGATGAGGTAAAAGTCTATTTCAGAAACCTGAACTCAGGTATTGAAAGGGCTATTTTAGCCTACACTTAATTGCTCAGTTCCATTATGGTCCCTTGGTGTGAAGTGTGTGTGTGTGTGTGTGTGTGTGTGTGTGTGTGTGTGTGTGTGTGTGTGTGTGTGTGTTTGTGAATTCCTGTGGGTTGGCTTACAAGTGGACTTCAGGAGCTTGGATTCCCTAGAGGATACCAAAGCCTTCAGAGAGACACTTGGATATTAACGATCATGAGAATATTCAGGACATTTTCCCACTTGAGAAACATTACTTGTAGTGTTAAAACGTTTTGAAAACACATTTAAGCCATTAACTCATTTTTATGGTCAGATGAAAGTGCCTAATAGACTCAGTTCTGCTTTGTTCCTCCTTCATCTTGGAATGAAATTGTCTGTTGGGTTCTTGGCAACTCATTCCGTAGCGGAACTGACAACCCTATGACTTCATTCCCAAGATGGCAAATTGGTAAAGACTCATCACCCAGCCCAACTAATTTACACTACTAATCTGCCTGGCACATTCAGTTTCCTAGAGTTAACAAGCTAAAATACTTCATTCCATTGATGTAATCCCCCCATAAGTATTTGTGGTGTGTGTGTGTGTGTGTGTGTGTGTGTGTGTGTGTGTGTGTGTGTGTAGACCAGAGGACAACCTCAGGTGCCACTCACTGTGTTTTTATAAGACATAGTCTCCCATTGACCTGTAGCTCACCACCAAGTATGCTAGGCTGATTGACCAATACTGGCACTACAAATGCATGCCGTAATGCCCAGATTTTTCTCTGTGGGTTCTGGGGGATCATTCTCAGGTCTTGTTGCTTCAAGGTGTCTTAGTCAGTATTCTATTGCTGTGAAGAGACACCATGATGATGGCAACTCTTAAGCATTTAATTGGGCCTTGCCTGTAGTTTCAGGGTTTTGGTCAACTATCATCATGGCAGGTAGCATGGTGGCATGCAGCCAGATATGGTGCTGGAGAAGGAGCTGAGAGTTCTGCATCCTGATCCATAGGCAGCAGGAAAAGAGAACCACTGGGCCTGGATTGTGCTTCTGAAACTTCAAAGCTTACCCCTTGTGACACTCTTCCTCCAACAAGGCCACACCTATTATATCAAGGCCACACCTCCTATCCTTCTCAAGTAGTGCCACTCACTGATGACTAAGCGTTCAAAACCATGGGCTTATAGGGGCCATTCTCATTCAAACCACCACACAAGGCAAGCACTTTACCTGCTGAGCCACTGCCTCAACCTAAAAAGCATGAGTTCGTGGGTAGTTTTTCAACCACCCAGTTTGTAGCTAATATGGTATAGGCTGAGGCAAATGGAAGTTAGTCATTTATTTCACTTGCAATTCTAAACAGCAAGAACAGTTTACAGCAAGAGCTCCAGTCTACTGGGGAAGTTTCTGCGCTGAAAGGAACCTTCTTCCCCAACTGCTAAAGGTCCCACGATGGAGTTGATTTAAGCTGATAATGGACAGACTTAAAGAAACTGAGACACACACATTAATGGGAAGGTGCACCAGTCAGGCCAAGTATGACCCCTCCCCAGGAGGGTCAGGTGGCTGACACTTAAGTACCTTCTTTATAGAAGGAGCAAGTGGGAGCTGTCATACACTTTGGCAGAGGAAAAAAAATAAGTGATTTTCAGGGGAAGGCAAATAGTCCAAAGGACAGACAATAGGTGGGACAGCATACTAGGCTGAGGAGGGTGACATCAGTTCTAGTCTTCCTTCCTGCAAGTTAATCTTGTGAAGAACATGGCCTGTAGCAGAGAAGGGAACCTTAGCAAAGTCCCTTTCTGTGCTTCGACAGGGAGAGGAGCGGAGTGTGTGTGTGAAGGGGGAAGCAGGTGGGAAGAGGGTTGGAGAGAGCTTAGGCCTCCCCTGGTTTAGAGCACACAGTGGGCCAGATGCTCTGTTCAGATGCTGGCTTGTAGACCCCAGAAAAACCAGACTCTGGTATTATCATCAAGTCAGACTCAAGGCAAAGCAAGGTGGCCAGGTAGCAGTGTACCCAAAGGCACTGTCCTCAGATGGGAGGCCAGATCCCACTTGGAGTTTTGCCTCAGTCCAGGGCAAGCCACTCCCTGTGTGAGCAGATCCCAGATGTCCACATTTTATAAGCCAGTAAAACTTCACGATATACTCTGGGGA